>NW_026600442.1:0-27466 GCF_029448725.1 Salvelinus fontinalis | reverse complement strand
ACTGTTGAGAAGTGACCCCTTACCCTCTACTGTTGAGAAGTGACCCCTTACCCTCTACTGTTGAGAAGTGACCCCTTACCCTCTCCTGTTGAGAAGTGACCCCTTACCCTCTACTGTTGAGAAGTGACCCCTTAACCTCTACTGTTGAGAAGTGACCCCTTAACCTCTACTGTTGAGAAGTGACCCCTTACCCTCTCCTGTTGAGAAGTGACGCCTTAACCTCTACTGTTGAGAAGTGACCCCTTACCCTCTCCTGTTGAGAAGTGACGCCTTAACCTCTACTGTTGAGAAGTGACCCCTTAACCTCTACTGTTGAGAAGTGACCCCTTAACCTCTCCTGTTGAGAAGTGACCCCTTAACCTCTACTGTTGAGAAGTGACCCCTTACCCTCTCCTGTTGAGAAGTGACGCCTTACCCTCTCCTGTTGAGAAGTGACCCCTTAACCTCTACTGTTGAGAAGTGATCCCTTACCCTCTACTGTTGAGAAGTGACCCCTTAACCTCTACTGTTGAGAAGTGACCCCTTACCCTCTACTGTTGAGAAGTGACCCCTTAACCTCTACTGTTGAGAAGTGACCCCTTAACCTCTACTGTTGAGAAGTGACCCCTTAACCTCTACTGTTGAGAAGTGACCCCTTCACCTCTACTGTTGAGAAGTGACCCCTTCACCTCTACTGTTGAGAAGTGACCCCTTCACCTCTCCTGTTGAGAAGTGATCCCTTAACCTCTACTGTTGAGAAGGGATGCCTTACCCTCTCCTGTTGAGAAGTGACCCCTTACCCTCTCCTGTTGAGAAGTGACCCCTTAACCTCTACTGTTGAGAAGTGACCCCTTAACCTCTCCTGTTGAGAAGTGATCCCTTACCCTCTACTGTTGAGAAGTGACCCCTTAACCTCTCCTGTTGAGAAGTGATCCCTTACCCTCTACTGTTGAGAAGTGACCCCTTAACCTCTCCTGTTGAGAAGTGATCCCTTACCCTCTACTGTTGAGAAGTGACCCCTTAACCTCTACTGTTGAGAAGTGATCCCTTACCCTCTACTGTTGAGAAGTGACCCCTTAACCTCTCCTGTTGAGAAGTGATCCCTTACCCTCTCCTGTTGAGAAGTGACGCCTTACCCTCTACTGTTGAGAAGTGCAAGGGATGGCGAGGTTTGGGATTGGGTCAGAGATGTGGGATTGGGTCAGAGATGTGGGATTGGGTCAGAGATGTGGGATTGGGTCAGAGATGTGGGATTGGGTCAGAGATGTGGGATTGGGTCAGAGATGTGGGATTGGGTCAGAGATGTGGGATTGGGTCAGAGATGTGGGATTGGGTCAGAGATGTGGGATTGGGTCAGAGATGTGGGATTGGGTCAGAGATGTGGGATTGGGTCAGAGATGTGGGATTGGGTCAGAGATGTGGGATTGGGTCAGAGATGTGGGATTGGGTCGGAGATGTGGGATTGGGTCGGAGATGTGGGATTGGGTCGGAGATGTGGGATTGGGTCGGAGATGTGGGATTGGGTCGGAGATGTGGGATTGGGTCAGAGATGTGGGATTGGGTCGGAGATGTGGGATTGGGTCAGAGATGTGGGATTGGGTCAGAGATGTGGGATTGGGTCAGAGATGTGGGATTGGGTCAGAGATGTGGGATTGGGTCAGAGATGTGGGATTGGGTCAGAGATGTGGGATTGGGTCAGAGATGTAGGATTGGGTCAGAGATGTGGGATTGGGTCAGAGATGTGGGATTGGGTCAGAGATGTGGGATTGAGTCAGAGATGTGGGATTGGGTCAGAGATGTAGGATTGGGTCAGAGATGTAGGATTGGGTCAGAGATGTGGGATTGGGTCAGAGATGTAGGATTGGGTCAGAGATGTGGGATTGGGTCAGAGATGTAGGATTGGGTCAGAGATGTGGGATTGGGTCAGAGATGTGGGATTGGGTCAGAGATGTGGGATTGGGTCAGAGATGTAGGATTGGGTCAGAGATGTGGGATTGGGTCAGAGATGTGGGATTGGGTCAGATATGTGGGATTGAGTCAGAGATGTGGGATTGGGTCAGATATGTGGGATTGAATGATGGTGCCCTCATTCAATAGTTTTTCAACCCAAGTGAAGAGGTGATTTGATGGTGTGTGTATTTGTGTATTTGTGTGTGTCCGTGTGTGAGTGCGTATGTGTGTGTCCGTGTGTGAGTGCGTATGTGTGTGTCCGTGTGTGAGTGCGTATGTGTGTGTCCGTGTGTGAGTGCGTATGTGTGTGTCCGTGTGTGAGTGCGTATGTGTGTGTCCGTGTGTGAGTGCGTATGTGTGTGTCCGTGTGTGAGTGCGTTTGTGTGTGTCCGTGTGTGAGTGCGTATGTGTGTGTCCGTGTGTGAGTGCGTATGTGTGTGTCCGTGTGTGAGTGCGTATGTGTGTGTCCGTGTGTGAGTGCGTATGTGTGTGTCCGTGTGTGAGTGTGTATGTGTGTGTCCGTGTGTGAGTGCGTATGTGTGTGTCCGTGTGTGAGTGCGTATGTGTGTGTCCGTGTGTGAGTGCGTATGTGTGTGATGCGTGTACGTGTATGCATGTGTGTGCGTGACCAATCTGGCATTATGATTCCACATTACGATTACTCGTCTTTGTCTATCAATCACTGATCATCATATCGTACCACTAATAGCCCTTAGTGACCTTATACAGACATAAACCTTTGTGTTTGACTCTGAATATATCCTCTTTATTCCCGGTGTTGTTCTGTAATCCACATCTAAGCTTTTTACCCGTTGTTGATTTAGATGGGTCACAGAGAATGAGAAAAGATGGGGCATTCTCCATCTAAGCTGTTGGACCTTTCATTCTGGTCCTACTATAGAGGTTCCCTAATGGAAGCTTAGTGGCAGTTAGGCCCCCTGTTTTACAGCACCACGTTAGCCAGTGAGATCTCAAGCCTGTGTGCCACGCCATCAGAGAACAGATGGCATTGGCCTTGTTTTCAGCGGTGTTCGCCCAGGCAGGTCTAAGCTGCAGGAGACAGAAGGAAGCTTAAACAGCTACGTCTCATAACCTAGGTCAACAGTCTAGAGTATCGGAGGTGCGCAACACACACTGCTGTAAATTAAGGGGAAAATCAGCCACACTTTGCCCAAGAATCAATGTCTTGTAAGGAGGAATGCAATCATTGAGACAGTCACAGAGAGTGAATCAGCACACATGAACGCTTGCACGCACACACGCGCACACAATCAGCTCCCCACCGATAAGGCAGGAATCAAGCAAGTTTTAAGTGTCGTTTGTAGTACATTCAATTACTTTGCTGATGACTCTTGCCAAGTGGAAATCTTTAAATACTAATGCTGTGTTAATCTGGTGCAAAGGGAAGAAGCAGAAAAAAACCAATGGAACACCACGATCAATCGCTACGGGGAAGGACGTCTTTATTCACATTTTCTTCACTGTTTCTTCAACGGACAAGTTGTCATGAAATGAATTAGTGAAATTTCAAGGTTGACATTGGCAAGAGATCAAGCTTGTAATTAAGTTGAACTGAAATGACATTGGAAGGAGTTCCGTCAAAGCTTGTAGAATTATCTGGTCTTCTTCTCTTGTGACATGTTCAAAGAATGTTGAATGTATCTGTAGGCTAATAGTAATAATTGAACCTGTGTTGTGTTCGAGACCACCGAGACTGGAGCAAATCGAGTCTGAGTCAAAACCTAAGGGGGGTTAGGGTTAGGCACCGAGTCCGAGACCGAGTCAAGACCAAGACCTGAGGGGGGCAGAGACCGAGTCAAGACCAAGACCTGAGGGGGGCAGAGACCGAGACCAAGACCTGGGGGGCCGAGACCGAGTCAAGACCAAGACCAAGACCTGGGGGGCCGAGACCGAGTCAAGACCAAGACCTGAGGGGGGTCGAGACCGAGTCAAGACCAAGACCTGAGGGGGGCAGAGACCGAGTCAAGACCAAGACCTGAGGGGGGCAGAGACCGAGTCAAGACCAAGACCTGAGGGGGGCAGAGACCGAGTCAAGACCAAGACCTGAGGGGGGCAGAGACCGAGTCAAGACCAAGACCTGAGGGGGGCAGAGACCGAGTCAAGACCAAGACCTGAGGGGGGCAGAGACCAAGACCTGAGGGGGGCAGAGACCGAGTCAAGACCAAGACCTGAGGGGGGCCGAGACCGAGACCAAGACCAAGACCTGAGGGGGGCCGAGACCGAGTCAAGACCAAGACCTGGGGGGTGGGGGGGGCGAGACCGAGTCAAGACCAAGACCTGAGGGGGGCAGAGACCGGGTCAAGACCAAGACCTGAGGGGGGCAGAGACCGAGTCAAGACCAAGACCTGAGGGGGGCCGAGACCGAGTCAAGACCAAGACCTGAGGGGGGCAGAGACCGAGTCAAGACCAAGACCTGAGGGGGGCCGAGACCGAGTCAAGACCAAGACCTGGGGGGGGCAGAGACCGAGTCAAGACCAAAACCGGGAGGGGAACAAGTGGTCCGAGACCGAGTCAAGACCGAGACCAGAAAAATGTGAGTCCAATTCAATACCGTGATTGTCATTTTGTCAAATCGCTACCAAAATAAGATGTCCAGTATTTCTGTGTTCATATTTCAGAAGAACATATGGATTTTTTAAACATTCAGAATGGTAAAAAATGCAAGCTGAGGGCAATAGAGCCACTGAACCAAACACAGTGGGGAACAATGAGGGCCTTCTACGCCTTCAGAAAAGGGCTAAGGATTTATAAAATAATAATAATAATAATTGTAATGATATTTTTTTCCCCCATCATGTTCTGATTTAATCTCTTCAGTTTTTGTTGGAAAGGAAAAGGTTAACACTGAAGAGAAAAAAATATCCAATCAGGATTTTTCTTTGGTGGTCTCTGGGAGATAAATCTAGCTAGCTAAGTCAGCCATTAACTAGGCCATCAGAAGCTAGATAGAAGGCATCTGCCATTCAACTGTATTAAGGCAACATTTTGGAGTGGCAGTGGAATCAACCAATCACATTTTGACTTGTAATGAGTGGGACCATTTTTACAAAAAAGGTATGGAAACTTCTGCCTTCTCAAAGACGAATAGGTCACTGCACAATAGTGAGCAGTAGTTTTTCCATAGTTTAGCTAGCTATCTTTTGTTGAAGGCTAGTTTGCAGTGGCTGCAGCAGGTGTTATTGAAGAGGATGTTGTTGCTAATTTGTTAGCTTTTCAACTTTCTACAAGAAGTTAACCTTTTACTGCAGTGGGCTAAATCAGGGTAACAGAGTGATTATTGGTAGTCTTAAACAAATCTACTTTGAAACACCTCACACACATAGTTATGGGCTTTAAAAAAAAGAAGACACTTGTACCATGTCAGATATAGAGTTGAAATGTATTACATTTTGAGTTTTACACAATATTACACTTTATATGCATCACAGAAAACTGCATTTGTCAGTTAAATTATTATTATTATTTTTATTAATTATGAAATTATGAAAAATATTTATAACATTCCACCCATGAGGCCAAAGAGGGCGCTTTTTGTCATTGACTGCAGGAAAAGGGTTGTTTCAAATGATCATCATCTAGTGAGTGGAACTGTGTTTTTATTGGAGTCTGCTTCCTGTTGTTAGCCATCTCCTGGAAAATAACTGGTGTGTTATACATTGCTGCATTTAACTTTAGGTCACCGGTTACTTTGTGTGATAAATGGGAAATATTTTTTCCAAAGGGACGTAATAGTTTTGATTGGGAAATGCTTCGCCTAACGGTTGTGTTTTTCTATTCTTATGATTGGGACCTACTGGCTTATGCACTGGTGTAGTGGTGTAATGGTCCTTTAACGCCATGCTGTCTGTGACTGCTGTCCTTTCCATCGGCCCTATGCAGTGGTGTAGTGGTCCTTTAACACCATGCTGTCTGTGACTGCTGTCCTTTCCATCGGCCCTATGCAGTGGTGTAGTGGTCCTTTAACACCATGCTGTCTGTGACTGCTGTCTTTCCATCGGCCCTATGCAGTGGTGTAGTGGTGCTTTAACACCATGCTGTGTGTGACTGCTGTCTTTATATCGGCCCTATGCAGTGGTGTAGTGGTGCTTTAACACCATGCTGTCTGTGACTGCTGTCCTTTCCATCGGCCCTATGCAGTGGTGTAGTGGTGCTTTAACACCATGCTGTGTGTGACTGCTGTCTTTATATCGGCCCTATGCAGTGGTGTAGTGGTCCTTTAACACCATGCTGTGTGTGACTGCTGTCTTTATATCGGCCCTATGCAGTGGTGTAGTGGTCCTTTAACACCATGCTGTCTGTGACTGCTGTCCTTTCCATCGGCCCTATGCAGTGGTGCCTGGTGAAGTGGGTATACACTAATTTTGCAAAGAATTTCCCAAACGACCCGCCCAGCGAAGGAAAGGCACCCTGGGTTTTCTTATGTTTTTATTTAATTAGTTTTCCACCTGGGGGGTGGGGGCTATACCCCTGATGCAAACAGCACATGATGACAGAATTGCACATCACAAATAGCCTACTTATCAAGAGTTCGGACAAAACTTTTTCAATACCTGCTTTGCGTACACATTGTTGCCTTTATTACCTACCCTACCGGCTTTATATATGTGGTATATACAAATACTTGCTTGATATATGTTTTCCAGTTTCTTGAAATACTTTGCAAATGTACTTATTTCTATATGAAAACTGAAGTGGTCTATTAATTCCTTTTCAGTGCTTACATTTTCATACTGGTCCTCCGTCTGTGGGAATCAAACCCACAACCCTAGCATCTCAAGCCCCATGCTCTACCAACTGAGCCACATCATCACATCTTATCATCACAAACCACCTGATGTCTCAATGTACTCAATTACTGTATTGGTCATTGTTTTCCTTCATGGTGAAGGAAAGTCTACAGGTACAAACCTAGATGACCCGCCTATGTATAATGCAGTAATGTACATTAAGTGGTTTGTAAGGTTGGTAAATTAATACTGCACAAAAAGTGGTTGTTTTCCATGTTATTTGATCAAGAAAAATATTAAATTTGATGTGGATGTTTTGTGTCTTTGCCCATAACTTTGCACCTTTAAAATTGTATATCTGCATTAATGTTTTTTCTTTTTTACCCCCTTTTTCGTGATATCCAAATTGGTAGTTACAGTCTTGTCCCATTGCTGCAACTCCCGTACGGACTCGGGAGAGGCAAATGCATCCTCTGAAACATGACCCTGCCTAGCCGCACTGCTTCTTGACACACAGTGTGTCAGAGGAAGCACAGTACAGTCGTGTCCAAAAGTTTTGAGAATGACACAAATATTAATTTTCACAAAGTCTGCTGCCTCAGTTTGTATGATGGCAATTTGCATATACTCCAGAATGTTATGAAGAGTGATCAGATGAATGGCAATTAATTGCAAAGTCCCTCCCTGCCATGCAAATGAACTGAATCCCCCAAAAACATTTCCACTGCATTTCAGCCCTGCCACAAAAGGACCAGCTGACATCATGTCAGTGATTCTCTCGTTAACACAGGTGTGAGTGTTGACGAGGACAAGGCTGGAGATCACTCTGTCATGCTGATTGAGTTTGAATAACAAACTGGAAGCTTCAAAAGGAGGGTGGTTCTTGGAATCATTGTTCTTCCTCTGTCAATCATGGTTACCTGCAAGGAAACACGTGCCGTCATCAGTGCTTTGCACAAAAAGGGCTTCACAGGCAAGGATATTGCTGCCAGTAAGATTGCACCTAAATCAACCATTTATCGGATCATCAAGAACTTCAAGGAGAGCGGTTCAATTGTTGTGAAGAAGGCTTCAGGGCTCCCAAGAAAGTCCAGCAAGTGCCAGGACCGTCTCCTAAAGTTGATTCAGCTGCGGGATCGGGGCACCACCAGTACAAAGCTTGCTCAGGAATGGCAGCAGGCAGGTGTGAGTGCATCTGCACGCACAGTGAGGCGAAGACTTTTGGAGGATGGCCTGGTGTCAAGAAGGGCAGCAAAGAAGATACTTCTCTCCAGGAAAAACATCAGGGACAGACTGATATTCTGCAAAAGGTACAGGTATTGGACTGCTGAGGACTGTGGTAAAGCCATTTTCTCTGATGAATCCCCTTTCCAGTTGTTTGGGGCATCCGGAAAAAAGCTTGTCTGGAGAAGACAAGGTGAGCGCTACCATCAGTCCTGTGTCATGCCAACAGTAAAGCATCCTGAGGCCATTCATGTGTGGGGTTGCTTCTCAGCCAAGGGAGTGGGCTCACTCACAATTTTGCCTAAGAACACAGCCATGAATAAAGAATGGTACCAACACATCCTCCGAGAGCAACTTCTCCCAACCATCCAGGAACAGTTGGTGACGAACAATGCCTTTTCCAGCATGATGGAGCACCTTGCCATAAGGCAAAAGTGATAACTTAGTGGCTTGGGGAAGAAAACATCAATATTTTGGGTCCATGGCCAGGAAACTCCCCAGACCTTAATCCCATTGAGAACTTGTGGTCAATCCTCAAGAGGCGGGTGGACAAACAAAAACCCACAAATTCTGACAAACTCCAAGCATTGATTATGCAGGAATGGGCTGCCATCAGTCAGGATGTGGCCCAGAAGTTAATTGACAGCATGCCAGGGCGGATTGCAGAGGTTTAAAAAAAAAAAAAGGGTCAGCACTGCAAATATTGACACTTCATGAACTTCATGTAATTGTCAATAAAAGCCTTTGACACGTATGAAATGCTTGTAGTTATACTTCAGTATTCCATAGTAACATCTGACAAAAATATCTAAAGACACTGAAGCAGCAAACTTTGCGAAAATTTATATTTGTGTCTTTCTCAAAACTTTTGGCCACGACTGTACAACTGGTGACAGAAGTCAGCATGCATGTGCCCGGCCTGCCACAAGGAGTCGCTACAGCGCGATGGGACAAGGACATCCCAGCCGGCCAAACCCTGGGCCAATTGTGCGCCGCCTCATGGATCTCCCGGGTGGTGTCCAGCTGCGACACAGCCTGGGATCAAACCCGGGTCTGTAGTGACACTCGGACACTTAGACCGCAGTGCCACTCGGAAGGCCATAACTGCCTTCATTTTGCTGGACACCAGGAAGAGTACGGGGATCCATAATAAATAAAAATACTTTTTGATGTAAATGTTTGAGGACAGGGTTATGTTCTTTCTGGATTCCATTAGAATGACAATTGCAGAGAAAGAGACAGGTCTACAACTCTTACAATTCCAACTAATGAATCATGCTAGATAATGTTCTTAATTTGACCTCTAAAGTGGAGATGCTTAAAAATGTTTTTTTTTTTGACCGCTCTACAGACGTCTATATAGGTCTGTTAATAATAGTAAAGGCCCAGTGCACAAAAATCATATTTTTTTATTCATATTGTTTTTTACATTCTGATTTTTCAGCACCCTCTGCACCCCTACCTCCCGCGGCTATGTTCCTCGACTGATTTATATGCATTTATGTGCCAGACCACGCCCATGTAATTACTCGATTTATTGCCTACCTCATGCCTTTTGCACACATTGTATATAGATTCTCTTTTTTCTACCATGTTATTGACTTGTTTATTGTTTACTCCATGTGTAACTCTGTGTTGTTGTCTGTTCACACTGCTATGCTTTATCTTGGCCAGGTCGCAGTTGCAAATGAGAACTTGTTCTCAACTAGCCTACCTGGTTAAATAAAGGTGGAAAAAAAAAAAAAAAAAAATGTGAATGTTTATTGCTCAATAGCGGCCATATTTTTTTAGGTATTGTCTGAAAAATATTGGGTTAAGAGACCTTTGTCCATAGATGCCACATATCAAGTTTTGTGCAGATTGGTCATTCGTTGCCAGAAGAGTAGCGTTTTAAGTGTTTTTCACAAAATTCTAAATGGCCTAAAATCTGTAATGGCAGACCTTATGGGTCCCTGAGACAAATGTGTTCCTTGTGAAGAGAGGGAACTAAGTACCGAATTTCATGACTTTAAGTCAAAAGGGTGAGGGGTGTGACTTTTCAAAGTTTTCATTTTCAATCTCTTGTTATAGCGCCACCATCTGGCCAATCAGTGTAATTTTGTAAATCCCGGATCTCTATGGCAAGACGTATCATATGGCAAGACGTATAATACACCCACCTTTCACTAACATATGAACGAATAAATGGAGACAGATTCACAGTCCCTTCCCCGACTTCATCATGTGGGACAATAATTATCTGAACGATTGTAGTCTACAGCGCCACAGAAACCTTTGGCTCCTACTGCAACCATAGAGTCAAAGACTGTGATAGAGTATTCCGGCCAGAATGAAGAGTGCCTCCTAAATCTATATCCGGTTGGAAATACAAAAACTTCCGGTGAACTTCCTGGTTTTGTTTGCATAGTGGCTAACTTTGCTAGCTATGTCATTTCCAACTATTTAAAACGCTCTTTGTATGTCCGTGAGTCAAACTGTGTTGGAAACGTTAAAACGCACTCTCTCGTCGACAAGACCTGCAATGGCTTGCTCTTAGTCATGCAAGTAACGTTAGTTGAAATGTAGTAACTGTTAGCTAACGGCTAACTTGACAGCTAAAATAGCTAGGATAGGAATAGGATGTGCTGTTAGGAAGTTAGCCAGCCAACACTGATTATGTTTCTGCTTATTCGTCTGTTATGCTTCTACTTGTTTTAAATAACTTCTGCGCTATGGACACCGAGGGAATAGAGATCCGTATAAAGACTCCCGTCGGGGATATGGACTCATCCGTGGACTGCCCATCACTTTTGAGCTTCAGTGACTTGTTGGTGAGCGCTAACTTAATTAGCTAGCTACAGTTGCAAAGTTTACAGTTAGCTAGGCTAAGGACCTAGCTAGTTAGCAACTGTTTTGCTTTACCGTTCATATCTTTCTAAATCTATTTTGCAGGTCGCTATAAGGGATGTCATGCCCGAAACCACAATCACTGCGTTTGAATGTAAGTTACCTCATGAAAAGATTGACATTCTGAGATTTCATCAGCCTGGGTTCCTGTTGTGGGGACAGTTTTTCATTACACCAACCAAATGTGAAAGTCTGTTTGGCAGACTTCTACCCAACTATGTTTAGTTACAACTGAAAAGCTCAGTCTACTTCTACTACTCAGTTGCTACTTATCTTGCCTTTTTGGCTGGTATTGTCCTTAATACCCAATAAGACTGATTGTCTTCAGGAACCACTTTTGGAAGTTTTTGCACACCAAAAGGATCATGTAGGCTATGTTCCTGGGTGCAAGTTGCCTCTAGACACTGATCGTGGGGCAGTAGCATTTTTCCACACTAATGGTCGTAGTTAGGATGGGGAAGCTGATCCAAGATCGGTACTAGGGGGAAACTTAGTCCGGACCAAGTTTGTGAAGCCATTACCAGGACCATTAGGCCTGCTTCCATTAAAGGCACAATATTTAAACTCTAGTCCTCACGTGTCTGATTTTCTTATCCTGTAACTTTAGGATGAATGTATTGCTTTGTTGGATGTTATACATTGGCTTTCACAGTTACAAAGCAGTCATCTATTTAAAGGCAGAATACTCTGCGCAGGTGTAGAGCTGTGGTTGAGGGTAACACTCCCGGTACAAGTCACATATACAATTCCCCACTGGAGACCAGGGGTCAATCCCTGCATCCACCTTTCCTATTGTGTCCCCCACCTGCCAAAAGCCCGCTCTGATTTCCATACTGTCTCTCTAAAGTGTCAAAATACCCTCCAAAAATATATATATTTGAATACACATCACTGGACCTTGAGTGCTTAAGTTAATCGCTGCATTGCTTTGATGGAATCATATTCTTAACAATTTGCTGTATTGATTTTGTTAAAATTAAACAATCTCTATTTAAACTATCATGATGATACCACAGCTCAGTAACTACAGCTGTTAATGATAACACAGATCAGCAACTACAGCTGTTAATGATAACAGCTCAGTAACTACAGCTGTTAATGATGACACAGCTCAGTAACTACAGCTGTTAATGATAACAGCTAAGTAACTACAGCTGTTAATGATGACACAGCTCAGTAACTACAGCTGTTAATGATAACACAGATGTTAATGATAACAGCTCAGTAACTACAGCTGTTAATGATAACACAGATGTTAATGATAACAGCTCAGTAACTACAGCTGTTAATGATAACACAGATGTTAATGATAACAGCTCAGTAACTACAGCTGTTAATGATAACAGCTCAGTAACTACAGCTGTTAATGATAACAGCTCAGTAACTACAGCTGTTAATGATAACAGCTCAGTAACTACAGCTGTTAATGATAACAGCTCAGTAACTACAGCTGTTAATGATAACACAGATGTTAATGATAACAGCTCAGTAACTACAGATGTTAATGATAACAGCTCAGTAACTACAGCTGTTAATGATGACACAGATCAGTAACTACAGCTGTTAATGATAACACAGATCAGTAACTACAGCTGTTAATGATGACACAGATCAGTAACTACAGCTGTTAATGATGACACAGATCAGTAACTACAGCTGTTAATGATGACACAGATCAGTAACTACAGATGTTAATGATAACAGCTCAGTAACTACAGCTGTTAATGATGACACAGATCAGTAACTACAGCTGTTAATGATAACACAGCTCAGTAACTACAGCTGTTAATGATAACACAGCTCAGTAACTACAGCTGTTAATGATAACACAGCTCAGTATCTACAGCTGTTAATGACAACACAGCTCAGTAACTACAGCTGTTAATGATAACACAGCCCAGTAACTACAGCTGTTAATGATAACACAGATCAGTAACTACAGCTGTTAATGATGACACAGCTCAGTAACTACAGCTGTTAATGATAAGACAGCCCAGTAACTACAGCTGTTAATGATAACACAGATCAGTAACTACAGCTGTTAATGATGACACAGCTCAGTAACTACAGCTGTTAATGATAACAGCTCAGTAACAACAGCTGTTAATGATAACACAGCTCAGTAACTACAGCTGTTAATGATGACACAGCCCAGTAACTACAGCTGTTAATGATAACACAGCCCAGTAACTACAGCTGTTAATGATAACACAGATCAGTAACTACAGCTGTTAATGATGACACAGCTCAGTAACTACAGCTGTTAATGATAAGACAGCCCAGTAACTACAGCTGTTAATGATAACACAGATCAGTAACTACAGCTGTTAATGATGACACAGCTCAGTAACTACAGCTGTTAATGATAACAGCTCAGTAACAACAGCTGTTAATGATAACACAGCTCAGTAACTACAGCTGTTAATGATGACACAGCCCAGTAACTACAGCTGTTAATGATAACAGCTCAGTAACTACAGCTGTTAATGATAACACAGCTCAGTAACTACAGCTGTTAATGATGACACAGATCAGTAACTACAGCTGTTAATGATGACACAGATCAGTAACTACAGCTGTTAATGATGACACAGCCCAGTAACTACAGCTGTTAATGATAACACAGCTCAGTAACTACAGCTGTTAATGATGACACAGCTCAGTAACTACAGCTGTTAATGATAACAGCTCAGTAACTACAGCTGTTAATGATAACAGCCCAGTAACTACAGCTGTTAATGATAACACAGCTCAGTAACTACAGCTGTTAATGATAACACAGCTCAGTAACTACAGCTGTTAATGATGACACAGCTGTTAATGATAACAGATCAGTAACTACAGCTGTTAATGATACCACAGCTCAGTAACTACAGCTGTTAATGATAACACAGATCAGTAACTACAGCTGTTAATGATGACACAGCTGTTAATGATAACAGCTCAGTAACTACAGCTGTTAATGATAACACAGATCAGTAACTACAGCTGTTAATGATGACACAGCTGTTAATGATAACAGATCAGTAACTACAGCTGTTAATGATACCACAGCTCAGTAACTACAGCTGTTAATGATAACAGCTCAGTAACTACAGCTGTTAATGATAACAGCTCAGTAACTACAGCTGTTAATGATAACACAGCTCAGTAACTACAGCTGTTAATGATAACAGCTCAGTAACTACAGCTGTTAATGATAACACAGATGTTAATGATAACAGCTCAGTAACTACAGCTGTTAATGATGACAGCTCAGTAACTACAGCTGTTAATGATAACAGCTCAGTAACTACAGCTGTTAATGATAACACAGCTCAGTAACTACAGCTGTTAATGATGACAGCTCAGTAACTACAGCTGTTAATGATAACACAGCTCAGTAACTACAGCTGTTAATGATAACAGCTCAGTAACTACAGCTGTTAATGATAACAGCTCAGTAACTACAGCTGTTAATGATAACAGCCCAGTAACTACAGCTGTTAATGATAACACAGCTCAGTAACTACAGCTGTTAATGATAACACAGCTCAGTAACTACAGCTGTTAATGATAACAGCTCAGTAACTACAGCTGTTAATGATAACAGCCCAGTAACTACAGCTGTTAATTATAACACAGCTCAGTAACTACAGCTGTTAATCTGTGTTTCAGATGAGGATGAGGTGGGCGATAGAATCACTGTTAGGAGTGATGAAGAACTCAAAGCCATGCTGTCATATGTGAGTATTGTTCTCTTCAACATGACACTTTGTTGGACTCCCAAACCCCCAGTTTACCTGACTAGACTCCCAAACCCCCAGTTTACCTGACTAGACTCCCATACCCCCAGTTTACCTGACTAGACTCCCAAACCCCCAGTTTACCTGACTAGTCTCCCAAACCCCCAGTATACCTGACTAGACTCCCAAACCCCCAGTTTACCTGACTAGACTCCCAAACCCCCAGTTTACCTGACTAGACTCCCATAACCCCAGTTTACCTGACTAGACTCCCATACCCCCAGTTTACCTGACTAGACTCCCATAACCCCAGTTTACCTGACTAGACACCCAAACCCCCAGTTTACCTGACTAGACTCCTATAACCACAGTTTACCTGACTAGACTCCCAAACCCCCAGTTTACCTGACTAGACTCCTATAACCACAGTTTACCTGACTAGACTCCCAAACCCCCAGTTTACCTGACTAGACTCCTATAACCACAGTTTACCTGACTAGACTCCCAAACCCCCAGTTTACCTGACTAGACTCCCAAATCCCCAGTTTACCTGACTAGACTCCCAAACCCCCAGTTTACCTGACTAGACTCCCAAACCCCCAGTTTACCTGACTAGACTCCCAAACCCCCAGTTTACCTGACTAGACTCCCAAACCCCCAGTTTACCTGACTAGACTCCCAAACCCCCAGTTTACCTGACTAGACTCCCATACCCCCGGTTTACCTGACTAGACTCCCAAACCCCCGGTTTACCTGACTGCACTGCCATAACAACGGTTTACCTGACTGCACTGCCATAACAACGGTTTACCTGACTGCACTGCCATAACAACGGTTTACCTGACTGCACTGCCATAACAACGGTTTACCTGACTGCACTGCCATAACAACGGTTTACCTGACTAAGGGAATGTTTAGTCTTGGTGTGGGTTTTCCTTGTGCCAAGTGTTATAATCAAGATGGACAAATCATTGAAGTGTTTTCTCCTGCATTTTCGTTTTTGGTCCAGTACACAAGTAACGTTCGCAAGTAACGTTCGCAAGTAACGTTCGCAAGTAACGTTCGCAAGTAACATTCGCAAGTAACATTCGCAAGTAACGTTCACAAGTAAGGTTCGCAAGTAACGTTCACAAGTAAGGTTCGCAAGTAACGTTCACAAGTAACACAGTAATTGTTTATGGCACATCAATATTTATAACAAAAGTTGGTGGAACCGTTTACATTTTAGGGATGAACCTTGTGGACGTTGCAGAGGTGAGCTGAGTTCTTCTGGTATTTACAGAGGTCCCAACTTGTAATTACGTTTCCTTTCACATCCTTTAAAAAAAAAAATACAAATTAACAGTAACAAATGCAAATGAAACCCCCAAAAAGCTATTTTCTGGCGTGGGTCTTTTTGATTGAGATGACAGCCTTTGTGTTGAATGATTGTTGCTATGGCCAAAGATTGAAAATAACACTGCATTTGGAAAATAAATTATCTCCTGTTGAAGAATTCTTAAAAATGGAATAAAGTAAATATAATTACTGACCCCGGTATACCATTGAGGCAGCAATTATAACCTTCTTTTTCACTCCGCTATTGAGTGTTTTTTTGTTGAAGGGGGGGAAAGCTATTAAAAATCTATTACAACAGATCTTTTCACCCAGGGCCACAGTGTGCTCATTGCTAAGCAGACTGGTAAAGATGACAAGTAACTCTACATATTTCTGTCTCCTACAACAAAGCACTGTATGTGGGCGATTCCACGTCAACGGGAGCAGAACATAGTTTTTCTATCTCGGATTGTTCCAGCAATTCTCACATAGACACTTCATTGGGAGGAAGGATGTCTGATGTGTTTTGTTTTTTACATTTGTGCCACGTTTGACCCTTTTTAAACCTTTACAATCCTCCTGTAAGACCTTATTATCCATGAACCATACATGTTATACTCATAGTCTGCTTTAACATATGGAGTATATCTACATTCTTATGCACATTTTTCACATTCATTTATTCAACAGGAAAAAAAAATATTTTTCGGCAAAATCAAAAAGGGCACTTTTGAGATAAAATGTAAAAAAAAAATAATAAATGAATGTGGACATTTTTATTTCAGAATTGGGACATATGTTAGAGCATACTATATGGAGTATAATGCCACCAACATGTACGGTGCATACATCGTAAGGTCTTACAGGAAGCATGCATAGGTCTATACAATGGCCACGTTCATCATGATTTTCTTTTTAAATACAACATGTAAAAAACATGTCAAACATCCTTCCTCCCAATGAAGTTCCGATGTGAGAATTTCCAGAACATTACAAAAATATTTTCCACTCCCGCTAACGTGGAATCGCCCGTGTCTGATGTGCCAATCGATGTCGTCATGGTAACATGTGACCTTTTTTGGCAAGTGCCCCCAACTTTCAGTCCTCTGCATTGGACCGGGTTTAGGCAAAAGAGTGACAGCAATATAAAAAAATAAAATAAAGATATGTTATTGACTTCACCAAGGTTACGAAAGGAATTAGACATGTCATCACGTTTTATTTCAGCCTTTCAGCTCAAAGGGAGAGAGAAGGGAGACTTTGTATACCCGTTTAAAATGCCTCATGGACGTATGTACCCTATAGGTCTAAGCCTTCATGTTGATGAAGTAACAGTACACTCAAATCTGTTATGTAGAGAAACCTATCTGTTGTATAGAGGCTATACTTGTGTTTGGAGCACATCTCTCCTGTTTTTTTGTCTTGTTGATTTACTTTTCAAGTCCCCCCCACCCGCTTCCCCCTCCCCCGCGTGATGTTACCGTCTTCCTTCATAGTTACTGTTCACATCACGGACATTAAGAGTAATGACTTGTAATGGGCTTCTTCACGAGGTACACTGAAAAGCTAAATGAACTATCCATTTTTATTATTTATTATTCAGTACTTAAAGTTTCGCCTCATTAAAAAGCAGGCCCCCCTGGGCGGAGAATATTTGTCAAAATCTACTCTTCATCTGGGGATGTCTTTTACCCCCCATCAGCTTACAACGATGGCGCTGTAGCCACAGGCTGAGTCTCCTCTGTGTCAGAGCCTTTATTACTCCTTCGTCTTGGATGCTTTGTTGTCATTGGGTATCATTGGGTATCCCAGGGTTTGCTGGTGCTAGTGTGAAGCTGATTGAACGGGCAGAGTGGCCTAGACAGCTGTAGTGGTGTCGAGCTGTAGGGAGAGGGGGGACGGGAAACATATTGACCTTGCCTTGATTGATTTACAAGTCCCTCACGCTCAGGGGATACTTTTTGACTATTTTCCCCCCACAATCAAATCAAATCAAATTAAGTTGTATTGGTCAAATGCGCCGAATACAACAGGTGTAGACTTTTTACAGTGAAATGCTTACTCATGAGACCATTCTCAACAGTGCAGTTAAAAAGGAAGACAAATAAAGGAAGCAAAATAAAAACAATAACAAGGCTATATACAGGGAGTACCAGTACTGAGTCAATGTGTAGGAGTACCAGTACTGAGTCAATGTGCAGGAGTACCAGTACTGAGTCAATGTGCAGGAGTACCAGTACTGAGTCAATGTGCAGGGGTACCAGTACTGAGTCAATGTGCAGGGGTACCAGTACTGAGTCAATGTGCAGGGGTACCAGTACTGAGTCAATGTGCAGGGGTACCAGTACTGAGTCAATGTGCAGGGGTACCAGTACTGAGTCAATGTGCAGGGGTACCAGTACTGAGTCAATGTGCAGGGGTACCAGTACTGAGTCAATGTGCAGGGGTACCAGTACTGAGTCAATGTGCAGGGGTACCAGTACTGAGTCAATGTGCAGGGGTACCAGTACTGAGTCAATGTGCAGGGGTACCAGTACTGAGTCAATGTGCAGGGGTACCAGTACTGAGTCAATGTGCAGGGGTACCAGTACTGAGTCAATGTGCAGGGGTACCAGTACTGAGTCAATGTGCAGGGGTACCAGTACTGAGTCAATGTGCAGGGGTACCAGTACTGAGTCAATGTGCAGGGGTACCAGTACTGAGTCAATGTGCAGGGGTACCAGTACTGAGTCAATGTGCAGGGGTACCAGTACTGAGTCAATGTGCAGGGGTACCAGTACTGAGTCAATGTGCAGGGGTACCAGTACTGAGTCAATGTGCAGGGGTACCAGTACTGAGTCAATGTGCAGGGGTACCAGTACTGAGTCAATGTGCAGGGGTACCAGTACTGAGTCAATGTGCAGGGGTACCAGTACTGAGTCAATGTGCAGGGGTACCAGGTAGTTGAGGTAATAATAAACAGACTAGCAGCAGCAGCTGTGTGTGTGTGTGTGTGTGTGTGTGTAGTATGTATGTGTTGGTAGAGTCTGGTGAGTGTGTGTGTGTAGTATGCATGTATGTATGTGTGTGTGTAGTATGTATGTGTTGGTAGAGTCTGGTGAGTGTGTGTGTGTAGTATGTAGTATGTATGTGTTGGTAGAGTCTGGTGAGTGTGTATGTGTGTGTGTTGGTAGAGTCTGGTGAGTGTGCATAGAGCCGGTACAAGGTAGTTCGTGTTTGAGGAAGAAGTTGAGCAGAAATATTGATGTGGCAGGGTGAGCTATTTGTGTGGACCGTTTGGGCACTTAAACCTCGCCAAGTGTACACTTGGTTTAAGATGGACGCTAGCAGAGGCGGGAAGTTAATGGAGTTGCCAACATCTTGGCATAGTTCTGTTATAATCTCCACCCGGCACAGCCAGAAGAGGACTGGCCACCCCTCATAGCCTGGTTCCTCTCTAGGTTTCTTCCTAGGTTTTGGCCTTTCTAGGGAGTTTTTCCTAGCCACTGTGCTTCTACACCTGCATTGCTTGCTGTTTGGGGTTTTAGGCTGGGTTTCTGTACAGCACTTCGAGATATTAGCTGATGTACGAAGGGCTTTATAAAATAAACTTGATTGATTGATTGAGCTGTATTGGAGACGTTTGACCGTGACTGATTCAGTCATTATGGATCGTGTGAATTCACCATAAGTCTGGCAGTCGACTTTGAGCTCTACAATGACACTAGCACACAGACTGCAAAGAGGAGGCTCACCACTGAGGGAAGTGAATGAGATATATCATGAAGAAATCAAGTGGTTTTGCTTCTTTTGTCACGTTATGTGATACATTTACTCTTGAGATGCAGTGAATCTTTGTGAAATGTGATGAATTGGTGTTTTCGCCCTTTAACACAAGTGGCTTTCCATAGTTCTCTATCATAGTGTCTCTTCATCAGTGAAAGAGCTAATTTCATCTGAGCAGGAACATAATCACACAGAGTAGCTGTATCGCCTGGTTGGTGTGTGTTATTGGCTGAATCCCACCTGCTCCAGATCTATGTGTCCCATCTCCAAACTGACTGAAATATTTCCATACGATACAACATTCCCCAACGCCACCGACACAAAAACACATTGCTTCGTCCACATATTTTCGGATGCTGCACAACAAATCTCCAATCTCTCGGTGAAGGAATTCGGGCCCCCTATAATAGCTTTCTGCTCCTCTCGGGACGAGCGTGTCTGGCGAAAAGCTGCTGATTGCCAGGGAAAATTGTAATACAGGTATATAATATACGCGAGGCAGGCTTCCCGGGCGTCTTATGCAAGGGTTATGCATTTCAGCAATCCATTTTGTATTCATATTCAAAGCATATGGGCTTCTTTGGTTCGCTGCTGTGGCCGTTTGGCCTCCGTAGAGACCCAGGTGCATTCTGCCTGGCTGTCGTTAATTCCAGATGACTGGATAGCCATTGTGCAAAATTAATATGAATTAAGAGAGGCCAATGTATTAGGTGCGTAAGGGGGGGAAATTCATTAGGTACCTATCCTCAACACTGTTTCAGAGTAGGAGTGATGAACTACCATTTAATCCATTTAATTTCATATAATTGTCATTTAAAAGGCCAAACAAATCATGTAAAACACTTTAACAGGGCTGTGACGGTCATGGAACTCTACATGACTGTAATTGGTCTCGTAGCAAAAAAACACACATTTTCTCCTTTCCTCAGCTCCTGACTGTGTGCTGCCATAGATATATCATTAATAGAACAGGCATCAAGTCAATGATGGCATAATGGGTGGCCAGGTGGCCATTGCGAGGAGCAAAGCAGGAAGTGTGCCCATCAATATGTGCTGTGATTTGTTGATTCAACTTAACTGAAATAATACCTTCTATTGTATGAGCCACATCAGTTAACATCATTTAAATTAATTTTCTACATTACCATGGCAATTATTGCGTCATAATACCAGCCATCGCCAGTGTACTCATGAGTTTACCAGTCAAATTGCCAGAGTTAAGTTCCAAGCCCGTTCTATTCATTGTATTTCTATGTGTGCTGCTGCTGCTGCAGGGAGGGGAGTGTTGTCTAGGCAACCCAAGACTTGTTCGCTACAAAACCAAGGAGCATCAAAAACAATGTTCCATCACATTGTTAAAAGTCCATGTTACCGCAGGATCGGACTCAACCGCACCAAAGTCCGGCCGTCCCGTCTTCAGTCAGCTGTTCTTTAAATGGTTATGATGGTCTTCACCCATAACCGTCGGTTACACATTTATACGGTAATTGTGCCAGCCCTACCCTTGAATTTGATATGCACCTATGGATTAATTATCATCATGTCAATCTTAAACCATCTTCTGTGTATGACTCTCTAAGGACTTTTATTTTGAAAGGCAGACAAAAAAAAAAAAAAAAGAGCATCCTTTGGCATGCGAGTCCTGTGAGACAAGCCAGTCTTCCAGGCAACTCTAATCATTGCTCGGCACCTCGAATGGCTCGGAGCCGCCGTTGTGAAAGTTAAAGACTGACCCGTGTCAACTCGTCTACCACGTGACCTCATTCCCCTCCTCCTCCTATCATATGCCCCCGGAGGTAGCAGCCCTAATTGCATCCCGTGCTCTCCTGTTCCCCCTCCTTGTCTGCTAATGATGATGAGCTTCCTGCAGCCTGGGCCTGCGCTCTCTCCCCTCACTCTCTTCTCTCTCCCCTCTCTCTCCCCTCTCTCTCTCTCCTGTCCCCCTAGGCTGAGCGATGGTATTTGTGATCCGACGCTGTTTAGTTATTGGCCAACAAAGGGGAATGTCTTTTAATACACCTTTTAAAAGATTAGGTGGTAATTGTTGCGGTCTTAATCAATAGGGTAGCCGAGTGGAAAATTAAAGGTGTGTGTGAAAGTGTGTGTGAGAGAGAGAGAGAGCATGTTGCTGTGTTAGTCCCATTGTTCCTGTTCAGCCTAGTGACAACACCGGAGGGCAAGTGGAGGGATGGGACCTGAGGAGAGGCTGACAGTGATAAATAGGCCTTTTAATAACAGCTGTGCCTCTTGGGGAGCCGTTCAGATCCATTCTGATTCCAAGTTGGCCCTGCCCATCTACATTTAAATATCTAGAGTGATATGCACATCTATACTAGATAGGAAATGTATAAACATCAGTGTTTGTTAGGTTTTTATATACACTGACTGACGCATGGAAAAACTGAGCCTTAATCTGTCACACACATTTCTAGCCACCCCCTGCAAGTATCCATCTGCGTCTGTGCTTATGGGCCTGATTGTCGGGGACAAGGCCTCTATGTTCATTTACAAAGGTCTCAAACCTCCAAAGAAGTGGGCGGGGTTAAACACACACTCACACATTTCTTAACAGATGGTTTAGTTAACTGAAACATGAATTGCAATGTTGCTTTGGCAGGAGTCTCCAAGGCTTGTGTGTGTGTGTGTGTGTGTGTGTGTGTGTGTGTGTGTGTGTGTGTGTGTGTGTGTGTGTGTGTGTGTGTGTGTGTGTGTGTGTGTGTGTGTGTGTGTGTGTGTGTGTGTGTGTGTGTGTGTGTGTGTGTGTGTGTGTGTGTGTGTGTGTGTGTGTGTGTGTGTGTGTGTGTGTGTGAGAAAGAGAAAGAGAAAGAGAGAGAGACCGGGTCTAACTGACTGTAGGCTGAGCTGATGACCTGGAGAGGAGGAGGTTGAGGCTACAGCCGTTCCTCAACTAGCCCACAGGACACTAGTCTCTACCTGCAGCAGCTTTCAACACAGCATGTGTTTGTTGTGGACTAAGCTATACTCACCACCATGCTGTTGATAAAACATTTGGTTCAAAAGGATTGACGCTCTCTATCCTCCTCTTCCTCACTGATGATTATTGGGTGTCTCTTCCTCTCCTCAGTACTGCAATAATGTGAAGGAGCAGCGGATGAATGGCCTACTGCCTGAGCCTCTCCAGATATTTCCTCGAGGTATGTAGTGTGTGTGTGTGTGTTCTGAGCACTACAAACTTAGTTTTCTAAGCTCTGTGACGAGATCACAGTTCATTGATGGGGAGGGATGTTGGCTGTGTAGAGAGACTGGGTGTTGGGGCGAGAGAGAGACTGGGTGCTGGGGTGACAGAGAGACTGGGTGCTGGGGTGACAGAGAGACTGGGTGCTGGGGTGACAGAGAGACTGGGTGCTGGGGTGACAGAGAGACTGGGTGCTGGGGTGACAGAGAGACTGGGTGCTGGGGCGAGAGAGAGACTGGGTGCCGGGGCGAGAGAGAGACTGGGTGCCGGGGCGAGAGAGAGACTGGGTGCTGGGGAGAGAGAGGTGCTGGGGAGAGAGAGAGACTGGGTGCTGGGGCGAGAGAGGTGCTGGGGCAAGAGAGAGACTGGGTGCTGGGGCGAGAGAGGTGCTGGGGAGAGAGAGAGAGACTGGGTGCTGGGGTTAGAGAGAGAGAGACTGGGTGCTGGGGTTAGAGAGAGAGAGACTGGGTGCTGGGGAGAGAGAGAGACTGGGTGCTGGGGCGACAGAGAGGCTGGGGAGAGAGAGAGACTGGGTGCTGGGGAGAGAGAGAGACTGGGTGCTTGGGAAAGAGAGAGAGACTGGGTGCTTGGGAAAGAGAGAGAGACTGGGTGCTGGGGAAAGAGAGAGAGACTGGGTGCTGGGGAAAGAGAGAGAGACTGGGTGCTGGGGAAAGAGAGAGAGACTGGGTGCTGGGGAAAGAGAGAGAGACTGGGTGCTGGGGAAAGAGAGAGAGGTGCTGGGGAAAGAGAGAGAGGTGCTGGGGAAAGAGAGAGAGGTGCTGGGGAAAGAGAGAGAGACTGGGTGCTGGGGAAGAAAGAGAGAGAGACTGGGTGCTGGGGAAAGAGAGAGAGAGAGACTGGGGGCGAGAGAGGGAGAGAGAGACTGGGGGCGAGAGAGAGAGAGGGAGAGAGAGACTGGGGGCGAGAGAGAGACTGGGGCGAGAGAGAGAGAGAGACTGGGTGCTGGGGAGAGAGTGGTGGGTTCTGGGTAGAGGACTAGAGAACTGTGGGTGCTGGGGAGAGAGTGGTGGGTTCTGGGTAGAGGACTAGAGAACTTTGGGTGCTGGGGAGAGAGTGGTGGGTTCTGGGTAGAGGACTAGAGAACTTTGGGTGCTGGGGAGAGAGTGGTGGGTTCTGGGTAGAGGACTAGAGAACTGTGGGTGCCCATGAGTGGAAAGAATCAACACAGCCACTGCAAAGCAATCAATCAAAGTTGACAGAGCCTTTAACATGGACTTTAATGGTTTTGTGTTGAGGACAATGTGCAGTGTGGCTTCCTCTCCCTCTAAAACTCACTAAAGCTCTAATTCATTTGATGTTCCATGTGTGTTTCACCATTGAAACAGTTAGTTGTTCCTTGCCCGTCACTGTGGGCTTGTTCACACTTGATAAGAGTTAGGATATTACACAATGCTCTATTGTCCTCAAACTCAACTCTGGACCTCAACACCAGTTCCACTGCATGTTTTCATTGTCCCCTCTAATCAGGGACTGATTTAGACCTGGGACACCAGGTGGGTGTGTAGTTAATGATCAGATAGGACAGTAAAGCCAGCAGGCTCCGGACCTCATAGGGTCAGAGTTGAATACCCCTGCTCTACTGAATACTTGGAGTATGTTTATGTACAGTGTATAAACCTGTTTGTGTTGGAAAAGACTGTTTGAACATACTTCCCCACAGCCCATGTATTTATACAGTACAAGTGTTGCTTCACGTCACCATCTAGCCGCGTATGTGTAACTGAAACGGAGCATAACTACAAATGTCTGCCACTAGTCCTCCACACCTCCAGCCAAGCAGCAACCCATTTATAAACGGAGCCTGAAAAAAACCCCATATTTTCCTAATTCCCCTCTCTCTCCCGGTCTCCAGAGCCACATCTCAATCATTTTTCTGCACAGCTAATTTCAGATTCACCCTCATTTCGCCTTTTTAAACGATTCCTTTTCAGCACCATTTGTAAATGGCCCTGTGATGTGTTCTAAAATTTAGTCAATTACTGTTTCAGCCGGCAAGACTCCAGGGATCCGGAACATACATGGCCTGAAGGTACCCATCTCAATAATTGTTTCAGGAGAAAAGTTGGGGCGAAATGGATTGGTAACGCTGTGTTCCACTTATTGAAATGTCAATTGAAGTCAAGGTTCTCTTTCTCACACACACGCACACACACACACACACACACACACCCCCCTCCCCTCTCTCTCTCCGCTTTGTATTTATATATGTAGATGTCTGGCTGTATTCCTTTCTTTCTTTTCTCCATCTCTCTCTCTCTCTCTCCTCTCTCATTCTCTCCTCTTTAACATTCTCTCTGTCTCTCTCCTTAACATTCTCTCTCTCTCTCTCTCTCTCTCTCTCTCTCTCTCTCTCTCTCTCTCTCTCATTCTCTCCTCTTTAACATTCTCTCTCTCTCTCTCTCTCTCTCTCTCTCTCTCTCTCTCTCTCTCATTCTCTCCTTAACATTCTCTCTGTCTCTGTCTCTGTCTCTGTCTCTGTCTCTCTCTCTCTCTCTCCTTCCTCAGCTCCCAGTACTCATTTGGTTACTCTGTGATGGGCGGCTAAGAGCAGGGTATTATATTCTAAGCTGCCCCCAAAGCATCATGGTCCCCTCAATTTTCACACATCTGATTGGATGTTGAAGATGAGCAGGGTTAGACCAAGTCAAGTCAAGTAGTACCACGGAGGAAAGGCTTTTACACCCGACCATGAAATGGTCATTACCCAGAACCCCCATTCAGAAACACCCCAGACACTCCATCCCCGTGTTCTGCTCATATGTTAGCTATTGAAACCTTTCTGCTAATTACAATGTCTTAAGTGGGTTAACCAAGCTGACAACCCTTTCTCTAGGTCATTCTTAAATCCATGCTCCATTCTAATAAGACTACACTGCGTTCTGTTGTAATCGTAGTGCTGGGCTTCCCTTGAAATGCTGATATCGCCATACCTTTCTTTAACACATACGTCAAGTGTTCCTGTTGACAACGTTTTGAAGAGGAATCTCTTTTAAGGTCAAATGTGTGTTTCTCCCTCGATGATGTTGAAACCCTGTGATGATGTTTCATCTCAAATGAATTGGCTTGAGAAAATGAGGTGGAACAAGAGACTGTACATTTAAATCAGGTCTTCTCTGGGCACTAATTAAAGGGAGAATCCCTGCCTTAGTGGACCAAACACGGTGACCTGTGGACCTCAATTAAACAAGTTATTTTTAGAACGACCACCCCGTCTTCCCTCTTGTTTCTCTTTTGTTCAACCTGGGTTGAATCCGGGTGTGCTGGGTCTTCAGTGTAAAAACCCTACCATACCCATGCAGAGCAGGACAGAATTACATGTCCTAGAGAGATGGTACTTTTCCCCCTAATGTGAGTTTTTCAATACGTTTTTTCATCGATGCTCCTCCCATAGTCGTCATTATGTTCATTTCTGTACCACCACTACACACGCTGCCACCCTCTTTCTTACTCTCTTCTATATCTCTCTCTCTCTCCTCTATCTCTCTCTCCCTGTCTCCCTCGTTCTCTCTCCTCTATCTCTCTCTCCTCTATCTCTCTCTCTCCTCTATCTCTCTCTCTCCTCTATCTCTCTCTCTCCTCTATCTCTCTCTCCCCGTCTCCCTCGTTCTCTCTCCTCTATCTCTCTCTCCCTGTCTCCCTCGTTCTCTCTCCTCTATCTCTCTCTCCCTGTCTCCCTCGTTCTCTCTCCTCTATCTCTCTCTCCCTGTCTCCCTCGTTCTCTCTCCTCTATCTCTCTCTCTCCCCGTCTCCCTCGTTCTCTCTCTCCTCTATCTCTCTCTCTCCCCGTCTCCCTCGTTCTCTCTCTCCCCGTCTCCCTCGTTCTCTCTCTCCTCTATCTCTCTCTCTCCCCGTCTCCCTCGTTCTCTCTCTCCCCGTCTCCCTCGTTCTCTCTCTCCCCGTCTCCCTCGTTCTCTCTCTCCCCGTCTCCCTCGTTCTCTCTCTCCCCGTCTCCCTCGTTCTCTCTCTCCCCGTCTCCCTCGTTCTCTCTCTCCCCGTCTCCCTCGTTCTCTCTCTCCCCGTCTCCCTCGTTCTCTCTCTCCCCGTCTCCCTCGTTCTCTCTCTCCCCGTCTCCCTCGTCTCTCTCTCCCCGTCTCCCTCGTTCTCTCTCTCCCCGTCTCCCTCGTTTCTCTCTCTCTCTCTCCTCTTCTCTCCCTCGTCCCTTCTCTCTCCCCGTCTCCTCGTTCTCTCTCCCCGTCTCCCTCTCTCTCTCTCTCCCCGTCTCCCTCGTTCTCTCTCTCCCCGTCTCCCTCGTTCTCTCTCCTCTCTCTCTCTTCTCCCCGTCTCCCTCGTTCTCTCTCCTCTCTCTCTCTCTTCCTCTTTATCTCTCTCTCTCCCCGTCTCCCTCGTTCTCTCTCCCCGTCTCCCTCGTTCTCTCTCCTCTCTCTCCCCGTCTCCCTCGTTCTCTCTCTCTCTCCTCTCCCTCGTTCTCTCTCCTCTCTCTCCCTCGTTCTCTCTCTCTCTCTCCTCTCTCTCTCTCTCCCCGTTCTCTCTCCTCTCTCCTCTCTCTCTCCCCGTTCTCTCTCTCTCTCTCTCTCCCTCGTTCTCTCTCCTCTCTCTCCTTTCTCTCTCTCTCCCCGTCTCCCTCGTTCTCTCTCCTCTCTCTCTCTCTTCCTCTTTATCTCTCTCTCTCTCCCCGTCTCCCTCGTTCTCTCTCC